>NC_056735.1:1235294127-1235319589 GCF_019279795.1 Protopterus annectens
GATTTACCTTCAGGATGTCGACATTTGTATTATTCTACACTAGATACATCATTGGTGTCACTAGGAATTCATTGCTGCATTTAAATAAATCATATTGTACTGTGCTTGTTGCCTTGAAATATTATTCACCTCTTACCTTGCATTCGGCTTTACACCTTATTTCCCTTCATGGCTGGGATTCAGAAAAAAATAACACAATAAGTAATATGGAATTGGGAGATTAGTGGTATCCTACACGGTAGAGCTAATTCAGAGACATGTAGTGCAATAGCAGTGCCCGTGACAATGTTGAGGTTTGCATAATATAAAAACAACAGTATATTGACATTGAAATGAGCAACATTATTGTAATGACACTAACTGCAAATGGAAATGAGAATAAACAACATGGTGGGCAATTGATAAACACATAAAAAATTACACGATGGGTTGTGTCGGGCAGCAAATTTCTATATAGTTACTCGTTAGTGAACAGAGAGACCATGTTAAGCTGCTGGCAGTAGTATCTACATTAAGCGGACAGCATATGTTAGGAGCATTTGTGAAGTCAGTGTCTGTGACTGTGTGCATCATCACCCTTCTCTTTTCAAACAGGTCCATCTGTGTCTAACATGCCATCATGCCCATAGCAAGAAAATAGCTGAATGCTATTGTTTGGACACCTTATGGGAGTTTGTACATATATCATTCTCAGATGGAAACCCATGGGCTGTATAGAATGTCAAATTGTCCCTGTGAGCACTTAGGTATATCAAACATTGACCATCCTTGTCTCAAGGACCTTCCAGCAACCTTCACGGGATATGTTAGGTGCATTATAGGCATCTGCCTCATGATAATTATACCAGTTACTTAATGTTTGATGCAGCATATGGAGAAGAATATCTGGCTCCCACACACCCTAGAGGAGAGACAGAGAGAAAAACAGAACTCTGCAGGCATTCTATGAAATAGCACTGTACCCACATTGCTATTAAAGCTCTGCCTGATCTGCATGTCAGTCTGAAGAGTTTCCACTCCATTGACTGCCAGGTGCTTTGCAATGCACAAGATAGTACACATAAAGTACCCGTACACCATCCAGGTAGTTCCCATGATTCCCACATCTGACACATATGAGACCTGTTATTATTATGACAAAAAACTAAATATATACAACTATATTCCATAATATATACACTTAGCACCTCGGCTATTGCAAAACTCTTAAGTGTATATATTACAATAATAATTATATTGCAATTGCTGTGAGATATACATATCAGGCATATACCAGCAATTTATGCAGTGTGATGTCCCACAAGGTCATCATATTGGTGATGCCAGAAACACTCGTGCCATGGCTTATCACAAATACAGAAACTACAAAGTATTGCTGAGATAACGTACAACTCTGCACCGTCATAGACCCAGAACACTGCCTAGCATTTGTTTCAATTTTTGAAGGCCTGCTTCTGCTGCCTAGACTCTTTTGGTGGTGAGCTGCAGTATACTGTCCTGACCTGTGACAAGATATTTACTGCCTATGCAGACCAGGAAAACATGTGGCTATGCAGGCAGCTGGAGCAAGGAATTCCCATCAGAGGGCCAGTCTGATCAAAACTAGTGGTGGAGTAGGTGTCAAGTGAGGAGTCACTGGAAGAACCAGCTGCAGGGGAACCCTATGTAAGGGAGAGATGGGCAGTATACACTGTGACTCTGTCAAAAATACTGCATCTGGTCAACAACTATGGACTGGAATATTTATTTATTTTATTTTTATTTTATTTTACATTTGTTGACCGGGCTAGTCCAGCTGGATATATGTCCATTTTCAGTGGAGGCCCAGGGAGAAAAGCTCCATTGGTTAAAAAGATTAGAGAATACAAATACATAACAAATAAAAACATTAAGCATACAAGATATGAAGATTTTAGTAAAAGTAATACACATGTAGGAGTAAAAAATCCATAACAAGATCATAAATTCTCTTGAAAAGTTTTTTTTTTTTTATATATAATTATTATATATGAGATTAGTTATATCTACAAAGATATGATGTCAAATGAAGTCAGTCAGGATACTGTAGTAGAGAAGGAAGTATTGTGGTAGAGGAAAGGAAGAAGGAAGGTTAGTCAGGGATGGTACAGGAGCAAAGCCAGTGTTTATTGAGATGAATTTCAAGTTGTTTTTTAAAGAGTGGAAGTGTCGGCAAAGAGGAGATATTTGCTGGAAGGTTGTTCCATATTTTGCCAACTGAGTTGGAAAAAAAGCTATAACCTGCAGAATTAATGGGTTTGGTAGTATTAACTAGTAGTTTGTCTGAAGAATGAAGTTGTTTTAGGTTGTTGTAGGGAGTCAAGAGATTACTGAGTATAGGTGTTTTAGATGGTTGATATAGAATTTTGTGAGCTATTAAGAGGTGTTGATAGCTGAGTTTGTTTGGAAGTTCAAGCCAGCCTAGTTCCTTTAAGTTTATACAGTGATGAGTTCTAAACTGGGATCCTGTAGCAAATTGAGCAATATTATGGTAAGATGTAACTAGTTTCTTAAGGTTACATTTAGAGAGATTAGTGAAAATAGGGGAAGCATATAGAAGGGTAGAAATAAGGTGAGATTGTGCTAAGGTGGTCCGGGCTTCAGGTGTAAGGAAGGGTTTGATTCTGTACAGGGATCCAATCTTTTTATTAACTACTTTTATTGTGTTGTTGATGTGACAATCATAGTTAAGATTATTGTCAATAGTAACACCTAGCAATTTTGTTGAAGAATCAGGGTGAATTTGAGTATTATCAGTGGAAGTAATAGAGAAGTTTAGAGAAGTAGATTTACGGGTAGGTGAAAATAGTAACAATTTAGTTTTCTTAGGGTTAAGGAGTAGACAGTGGTCAGAGAACCACTGTTCAACAGTGGAAAAGGTTTTTTGAGTAAGAGAATGAAGTTCAGTTTGAGAGGAAGCAGTGCAAATTATAGTAGAATCATCTGCATATTGTATGCAGGTACTGTTAGGGATAGCTGATTGGAGGTCATTAATAAATATAGAAAATAGAAGTGGGCCTAGGATAGACCCTTGAGGAACTCCTAATGAGTTAGGAAGGAGAGAAGATAGTGAACTTTTCCAGAGTACTGCCTGATGACGGTTTTCTGGATAATAAGTAAACCAAGTTAAGGAGGAGGGATCTAGTGCAAGAGATTTTAGTATGTGCAGAAGGAGTTTATGATTGACCATGTCAAAGGCTTTTGATAGGTCTAAGAATAGAGAAGAAGTAAGTTTATTATTGTTGCAGTTATAGTTGATGGTGTTGGTAAAGGAGAGTAATGCTGTGGTAGTACTGTGGGAAGGTCTAAATCCATGTTGAGTATTAGCAAGTAGTTTATTGTGGAGGAGGTGGTTGAGTAATTGTTTATGGATACATTTTTCCATAATTTTGGCTAAGGGAGATAGGAGTGCGATGGGATGAAAGTTAGAGAAGTCAGTAGACTTGCCCCCTTTGTGTAAGGGAATGATGTAGGATATCTTCCAGATAGAAGGGAAAATACCTTCATTTATAGATCTATTTATTAGAATAGAAACTGGGTAAGCAGTTGCTTTAGCTCCTATTTGTAGGAATTCTGCAGGAAGCTTGTCTGCAGATGGGGAGGTAGGTTTAAGTTTTTGGATTAGAGATTGAATATAGGAGGTAGATACAGGTTGTAGGTGAAGGGGAGGAAAAGTGGTTTTTAAAGTAGGTGAGAGTAGTTTAGAAATGTCAGGAGATAGGTGGCTTGCTAGAGTTTGTATGGTATTGGTGAAGAAAGAATTGAAATCATTGGCTATTTGTGTGGGGTTGTCAGGGTCAGAATCTTGAGGGTTGGGAGTAATTGCGTGGCCTGGGGTTAGAAGATTATTTATACTGCTCCAAAATTGTTTAGGTTCCTTCTTGGTGGTTTTCTGTAATTGCAAGTAATAGTTATTTTTATCTGTCAGAATGGCTTTTTTTGTGCTGTTTCTTAGCTCCCTAAAGTTTTGGTGGTCAGTTTGGTTTTTAGTAGATCGCCATTTATCCCAGGATTTATTTCTAAGAATGATCTTTTGCTTAGTATTCTTGGTTAGCCAAGGCGCTGTTTTAGTTTTAGTTCTAATGGTACGACTTGGGGCGTGGTGGTCTAGGATAGATAGAAATGATGAATTGAAGTATTCCACTGCTTCATTCAGTGGGAGATGTTTTAGTGGGGCCCAATTACATTGAGAAAGTTCAGCTTTTAGCTGAGCAGGGTTAAAATGTTTTTTGGTACGTAGAGTTTTGAAAGTGGTAGGTAAGGTTAGGTTAGTTTTGTATCTAATGATATAGGTTAGACAGTGATCACTAAGGTCATCAGGAAGGGTGCCTGCTTGGTAGGTTTGAAGGGGTGTATTAGTAAGGATCCAGTCTAAGGTGGTTTGCGTATTGTTTGTTTTATTGGTTCTGGTTGGACTATTAATGAGTTGTTTAAAGCCATAAAGGTTAATATGGGATGTGGGGTTAGTACTCTTACAAGAGTGCCAATCTATGTTAAAGTCTCCTAAGACTAGTGTTTCTTGAGGAAGTTTGGCAGAGAGTTGGTTAAGGATATGTTCAAGAGTGTTGATATTATTTCCAGGAGGGAGATATGCACAAATGAGATTTATGGATTTAGTTGTATTAACTAGAAGTTTAGAGCTGATTACTTCAACATTATTGTCTTGGGTAAGAGACAGGTCTAAAGTAATAATTTGGAGTTTAGTTTTATACAGAATTGCTACCCCTCCTCCCTTTTTGGCAGTGCGATCGAGTCTAATAATGTTATACCCAGGTGGGATAATTTCAATGTCTTTAATTGAAGGCCTCAGCCAAGTTTCAGTTAGGCATAAAATATCAAATTGATGGGTTTCTAGTAGGGCATGGAGTTGACTAATTTTATTGCAAATACTACGTACATTGAGATGGGCAATGGAGAGTGAATAGGAGGGTTTAGACAATAAGAGAGATAAAGGTATGGTTTGTATTTGTTTTGTATAGTTTTTATTATGTTGTGGGCCTGGATTAGGGTGGATATCTCCATCTAGTAGCAAGTGGAGGAGTGTGAAATGTCTCTGTTGGGGAAGTTTATAGTGATAGTCAAATATTTTCTTGTATTTAAGTTTCTTTAACTTGAAGTGTACTAGTCTATGGTATTTTACTAGTAGGTAGGCAGGTTGTGAGGTTGGGTGTAAGAAGACAGGAGATAAAGATGGTATGGGTGTAGAGGTGTATTTTGAGGGAAGTGAAAGAGAAGAATTCAGAGGGTGCTCATAGGAGGTTAGGGTATAAGTGACTACAAGAGAAGATAAAAGTAAAAAGGAGATCAATATTTTGAGTTGTGGATGGGTGGTTGATATAGCCATCTTGGTTTGAATGGAGGTTTGCAGAGAAATTGAGATGTGGTTTTAAGGTATGGTGTAAGGTAGCAATACAATGGGAAGGTAGGGAAGAAGGTGGATCAGTACTTTTAGTGAGTGAAGTGTTAAGATAGGGGAGGAGGTAGCTTTGATAATTTAGTAGGTGTGGTTTTAATAAAGAGGGTTGGTTAGTTTAGAGTAGACACAATAAACATTAAAACATGCAGATTCAATATTACACACAGGTATGCTGCTATGCTGTACATTGCATTGACTAACACACTGTGCATCAGACATTACCTAACCTATACAGTAACAAAACACAGAAACCTGATCTCTACCACGATGCAACCAGATAACAAGTTGAAATGCAGTCAGTAATCCATAAAGTAAACCAATAAACGTAGTAACTGTATAATAAAAAAGGTTCTTTAATCCAAAAAACAGTGGGTAAAGGTAAGCGCTTTCGCGTGGACACAACCACGCTTCCTCAGACAATGAATAGCCCCACAAGCAAAGTTTAAATAGTATGATAATTAAGGACAAACCTAATCTAGTTAATTACAACAATTAGCATTTAAAAGGGAAATGTCAAGCAACAGAGTGTTCTTGTTCTAAGAAATTTTTTAGCAGACATATGCAAGTTCAGCAGATACTTCATTACATAGTATCTAACTATAATGTACTTACAAAGCAAACCTAATCTGACATAGTTACACAATCAAAAGATGTACAAAAAGTGCATTCACGTACAAATGGGTGTAAAAAGTTTTCTGGCAGCAGAAAAATCTCCGACTGCAAATCTACGGAATGTAGATATTTAGGTAAAGGCACTAAGCACTATGCATCTGATTCTACAGCATAAGGTGTCATAAGTTCTGACTTCTAATTATATAACTATAAATGTAATAGTGTTACAATAAAAAATGGTACATATTTTTTCAAACTAAGAATATTTAAAAAAGCCGAGCGCTTCAGTTTCAGTTGCGGTAAGCAACATATCTAATAGGCAGCAACATTCTTTACTCATTACAGAACTAGCGGTAATGCTATTTGATGTTTATATTGGTTGCTATTAGTTACTATACATGCTTTAGAACATTGGAATGCAAGTAGCTTCAGTTACAGTTGGTAACATTGTGGAACAAAAGTTACATTTTATGTAACATTAAATCAAACATCAAAGTTAACTAGCTAACCGCTGCAATAATTGCTGAAATCTAGAGGGATGTATACACATATACAAGAGATTTTTTTGTGTGAAACGCTAATGTCTGTACTTAAAGTACCAATAGCTTCAGTTGCAATAAATATCATGTCTAGAAAATGGCAACATTGTATAATAAACACAGATTTAGCAATAATGCTATCTGAAAATTATGGAAAAGTATTCTTCGCTACTATATATTCTATAAAATGTTTAAAATGTAACTAGCTTCAGTTGCAGTTAGCATCGTTACAAAACCGAAGCAAGATTTTATACTAGCTTTAATTCATACAACGAAGCTGCCTAGCTGCTATAATAATTAGCTTTCATAAAAATTTTTTCTGAAGACTTGTGAGATATATACACAAATATGAAAGGTTATCTGTATAAAGTGCTGATATATATATATATAAATAACAACAATTATTATAAAATATGTGTAAAATTACTAAATCAATTAATACAATATACGTAAAATATAAAAGTAAAGCAGGTAAACGAATACATTGACTAATTAACTTGACTCAATACATTCTTCCTACTAGGACTAACAAAATATTATAAAGTAATATCCAATACAGGAATGAGAGGAAATTGATTATTAGGCTTAAATATAACTTGACCTGAAACAAAACATAACTTAACATTTAAGAGAAGAATTATAATAGTCGCTATATTTAATTTCATAGTTACATAGCTATTATTAAATATAAAAGTTTAGGTGAAGTTAGGTAAGATATATTATCAATTAAAGCCTAGATAATAATTTTACCATAAGAATACCTGTATAAAAATTAGTTTAAAAGATCATAAAGATTTGAGTCCAGGAAAATGATATGTAGAAATTTATTTAAATATGTTTGAAAATCATTTTTACTTAAAAAGAGTTTTTAAAATAATCTATAAGAAAAATATATATATAATATATGAAATAATATATATATAAAAAATATATATAAGTAGAGTATTTTTATACTATTCACCGATATATTAACTATGCTTACCTAATTAATTTAAAACTTAAAAATGCTGCTGTTATAACAAGACTGAAAAAATAAGTTTAAATGGTTAATTATGAATACTGGCAACATACTAGTTGAACATATATTATTTTAGTAATTAGAGAATATACGCTACAGCTCGTGAACAAAAGCCCATAATACATAATTAGTCAAAACTTATGGGTAAATAATGATGTTGCAAAGTAGATTTAAAATTTTTTGAAGGAAGTTTTAGTATCAACATTAACGTTTCCTATTATTTAGAATGGGTTTAATAGATACAGAAGTATTTAAACCGGGATAATTGTGAGCATTAAACTTTAAAATCCATCTTAGTTCAACTAAGGCCAAATTATTAGTATCATCTCCCCCTCTAGGATTTAAAGCTATTACTTCTACCACTCTAAATAAAAAAGTGTGGTCTCTTTGTTTTACTATATGCTGAGCCAAGGCATTGGTATCTGATTCTTTCCTTATTTCATACAAATGATCATAAACTCGATCAGCTAGTCTCCTTTTGGTGAGCCCAATGTAAAAAGCAGTACATTTTGTACAAGTGGCTAAGTATATTAATTTTTTTGTTTGACAAGTAGCTGATGTATTAAAGTAAAACGTGAAGTTCAAGGTGGGATGGACAAAGACCAAATCAGAACAGATGTAACTACATCTGTTGCAGTCACCACATGGAACTGTTCCTGTGCTTAAAGTAGCACTTCTGAAATCTAAAGTATGATCTTTACATAGAATCTGCTTCAGATTAGGGCAGTTTTTATATAGAAAAGTTGGATGACTGCCAACTAGGTCGGTTACTAGGGCATCAGTCATTAATATATTCCAGTTCCTGCGTATAATATTTTCTAAACTCTTTACATCACTTGTGTACTTTATAATGTAGGGAATTTTCACTAAATTACCAGTTGCTTTGGGTCTAAATAAAATGGGTTTCTTGAATACTCGTGGAACGGTCTCAGAAGAATGTAAAATCTCATTCTTAATAGAACTAATTAGCTCAATATTATAGCCTCTGTTTAAGAAAAGTAGTTCTAATTTATTAATTTCTTGCTGTAAAATTTCACTGTCCTGACACAACCTAGTTAGCCTGATGAATTGACTCTTAACAATTCCAGGGAACATGTGCCTTGGGTACATGCTATTATATTGAAGTAGTGTGTTAGTCCAGGTTGGTTTTCTAAATATGGAAGATGTAATCTTTCCTTGTTCATCAAGGGTCAGAGAGACGTCCAGAAAATTTACACATTTTTTGGAGGCTTCCATTGTAAATTTTAAATAGGTAGTAGTAGTTTCTAAATAATGCAAAAACTGTTTAAAGTCTTCTAGGGTGCCTTGCCATATTAAAAGGACGTCATCTACAAAACGCTTGTAGAATTTGATTTTTTCAAATGCAGAGCTACTAAATAGATGTTCCTTTTCCCAATTCAAAACCACTAAATTTGCATACGTATTTGCGCATGGGGTGCCCATGGCCACTCCCCATGTCTGCAAATACGTTTTGCCATCAAACATAAAAAGGTTGTTATTAAGTACCAGATCTAATAATTGGCAAATCAAGATTATTTTATCTGTAGAAAAATCAGTATCCCTGACTAACAACTCTCTGATAGCTTCCAGATCCAACTCATTGGGAATGGAGGTAAAAAGATTTTTTACATCAAGGGTTACTAGAATGTATTCTTTATTCCTAACGTCAAGAATCAAATCATTAATGCTATTCAGAAGATGATAAGTATCCTTCAGGATGGATGGAACTGCATCTACTATTGGTCTAAGAAATTTTTCAAGAGCAGTAGAAATCGTTGCAGTAACCCAATTACCACCTGAAACTATAGGTCTGAGAGGTAAAGGTTCAACCTGTTTATGAATCTTTGGTAAACCCTTTATCGTAGGAGTGGTTGGAAATTCTATAAATAAATAATTATAGAATTCAGGAGAAATCTGCCTGCACATAAGTAAGTCATGTAAAGTTGCATGCACATTTGTAACTATGGAATTAGTTTCTTTCTGAGAAACTATTCTATAAGTCTCTCGGTCAGACAGCATATTTAACATTAATGAAGTATAATTAACAGTGTTCATAATAATGGTTCCACCTCCTTTATCTGCAGGTCTAAAAGTTATATCTGAGAGTTGTTTAAACTTTTTGAGTGATGTCATCTCATTAGATGTTAAATTTACATAAGCTATCCTCTTCTTGTGAGTAGAAAATAGTTGATAAAAATCTTTCTCACAGGCTTTTAGAAAACATTCTAGATTAAATGATAAAGGAGGTGAGAAATTGCTTTTACATTTCAAGGACACAGGGTCAGTGTATGTTAACCCACTACCTTGTCTAGCAGATGTATTTTTAAAAAACAATTTCAAAGCAATGCTTCTACAAAAAATACGTAAATCACATAATACATCAGCTAAGTTACTGCATTGTGCAGGAATAAAGTTAAGACCTTTATTAATTAGACTAGTATCAGATGAGTCCATATCATGATGAGATAAATTAACAAATAAATCAGTCACATTTTCTGTCTTTGTGTCACTCCGTACCTCTCTTCGGATATTTTCCGTTTCCTTGGTCCTCTGCTTTGTGAGCGTCCTCTCCCTTGGAACTGCTGTTTTATCGGGTAGGGTAAAAAACGACTTGCTTCTTGGGCAGTTTTCGGTCTTGCTCCTAGTTGATTTTCATTATGTGTACTGACAAACGCTAACTGATTGGGAGGTGGTGTGGCAGAAGGTGCCGTTAATCTGGGAAGTTCATTTCCAACAGTATTAAGTACATTTGTTTCTGCTGTAGGCGGAAAAGGCAGAACAGAATTTTCAGCAGACAAAGTAGGAATATCATTATGTATGACTTCATCTATTGAATGTATAGAAGATGCCGGCTTTTGTTCACGAGTTTGTGTAGTATTATGCCTTGGCCAAACAAAGATCTGACCAGTTTGGAAATCATTGAAGTCTCTCTGCAACTTTTTAAGCTTAATTTGTTTCAATTTGTCACTGAAAGAACTTACTTGTGAAAATATAGTTTGTAATCTGTTTTTTGCAAAGTCCGATTTATATTTTTCACACAAACTTTTATAAACAGAGTCTATTTCATTACGTAGTTTAGTTTCAAGTGGTAGAAAATATTCATTCAGTAGTGACATATATCTAAAACCTTGTTCTATGTTTAGGTCTTGCCACTTTTTTAAGAGAGCCGGGTGATTACTTCCATATGACGGCATACAAAAAACACGCATTCCCCTGGGGACAATGCGATAATGCAAGGAAGCTTCAAGGTGCTGCCTCTGCCAGGCGTACCTTTGTAGCAAGTACAGCTTATCTTCGAAGTCTTTAACAGTCTGGCTAAATTCAGCAACATTTTCTTCAGGTAAAATAGTTACTAATTCAATAGAGGACCCACCTAGTTCCAGAGCCAATAAAGGGTTTGAGACGCGATGTAGCAGTCCATCTGGTATACTTGAATTGTCCCTCGACTCCGGTCTATAATCAAGCTCCACAGCTGGAGAATCCATCGCGTAGAGCAGTTACCACACAGAATAAAAGTTCCAAAAAAATCAAGAGGTAACTGCAGCTTCAAGAGATCAGGAAACACAGAGCAAAAAATCCAGTAACAAAACACAGAAATCTGATCTCTACCACGATGCAACCAGATAACAAGTTGAAATGCAGTCAGTAATCCATAAAGTAAACCAATAAACGTAGTAACTGTATAATAAAAAAGGTTCTTTAATCCAAAAAACAGTGGGTAAAGGTAAGCGCTTTCGCGTGGACACAACCACGCTTCCTCAGACAATGAATAGCCCCACAAGCAAAGTTTAAATAGTATGATAATTAAGGACAAACCTAATCTAGTTAATTACAACAATTAGCATTTAAAAGGGAAATGTCAAGCAACAGAGTGTTCTTGTTCTAAGAAATTTTTTAGCAGACATATGCAAGTTCAGCAGATACTTCATTACATAGTATCTAACTATAATGTACTTACAAAGCAAACCTAATCTGACATAGTTACACAATCAAAAGATGTACAAAAAGTGCATTCACGTACAAATGGGTGTAAAAAGTTTTCTGGCAGCAGAAAAATCTCCGACTGCAAATCTACGGAATGTAGATATTTAGGTAAAGGCACTAAGCACTATGCATCTGATTCTACAGCATAAGGTGTCATAAGTTCTGACTTCTAATTATATAACTATAAATGTAATAGTGTTACAATAAAAAATGGTACATATTTTTTCAAACTAAGAATATTTAAAAAAGCCGATCGCTTCAGTTTCAGTTGCGGTAAGCAACATATCTAATAGGCAGCAACATTCTTTACTCATTACAGAACTAGCGGTAATGCTATTTGATGTTTATATTGGTTGCTATTAGTTACTATACATGCTTTAGAACATTGGAATGCAAGTAGCTTCAGTTACAGTTGGTAACATTGTGGAACAAAAGTTACATTTTATGTAACATTAAATCAAACATCAAAGTTAACTAGCTAACCGCTGCAATAATTGCTGAAATCTAGAGGGATGTATACACATATACACATATACCTAACCTATATAACACAATAATGATGATGGGGCAGATTTGTTATTTACACAGGTGACAAGGACATAGTGACAGAGATCAGAAGCAGTTCCATTTGTGATAGACTAAGGATGTGGTAGCGCGTGTATAACATGGCTGCATGAGTGAAGGAAGTTGGGCATACTGTGTAGTGAAGGGGGTGCTGCTTCCTGCGGGTGGAAGGTGGACAGATGTTTTGGATGCTTGTGCACAGCAGCTGCAGATGTGATTGTGCCGTAAGCACATTACTGTGACAGGTGTTGTGTAACTTTCAGGATATGCCATGTCTGCATAGGTAGCTACATCTGGCCATACTGTAAAGCTGAAGTTCACTTCCTGTGTGCAATGCTAAGTGTAACACCTACTTCAGACATTGAGCAGGGACCTTGGCATTGATGATCACTGGACTGCTGCTCTCTACCACTGTACCCATGCTCTGAAGTGGTGCCACAGCTGTTGCATGAAGAAGTGACAAGGATGATCCCTGTGTAGGGTTGCCAAGTATGGCCTCCCCTTCCATGCTCACTGGAGAGGTTGGAGTGGGTTCCACATGCAACACAGCTATGTTAATGGATGTGGGTGGTAATGGGCCCTTCATATTTATCATTGCTAATAGTGGAACTGTGCCCTCAAACTGTGCCAGAGTTAGGCCACCATCATTGTCAGATTCCAATGCTCTGGCATTGGGCATGATCTCTTCCACAGCAGATGATCCCATGATCGTGGCAGCTATGACAGAAGCCACATAAATGCCCATGTGTAACACTACTAATGTGTGACAATTCTATACCCCAGTGCTTTAACAATACCATGTGTGATGAATGCACATTTGCCCCCGCTCCACGTTCATGTATGTCAGTTGTGGTCTTGAGAATCACTATGTGTCACTGGACTATATCATGCGAACATACCACCCATCAACATATGCCACGTGGTTTCCACAGTAAGCACAAAATAAATGGGCTTCCAGTCCCCTTCTGGCATCACTCTGGCAAGTGGCTATGGTTTGGACTAGTTGACATTGCAAGACCTCCCTCATGAAGCAGAAGGGAGAAAAAAATGTTTTCTTCACTTCTTGCATTTGCACCACCAGGAGTGCCTGCTGGGAAAATCCTATGAAGGCCTGTACTACAAGGTTGATGCCTGACATTGTCTTCCCAGGATGGTGAGTGATGTCATGGTTATCAACCACACTGGTCAGCAGTGCCAGCATCAGTACAGCAATTTGACAGGTGTCACCTTGACCTTCTCCACTAACAGGAAGAAGAAGTTAGGGAGAAGAAGCCAAAGTTCTACATCAAATCTGAGTATGTGTTAATTGCTATTACAAAGATAGCATTCCAGTACAGTTATATACAAATGTTGATGATCACGGATATGTTTTTGTTTCTTGTTTTTTCACTTTTGCCTGTTTTTCAGCACCTGTCAAGATAGAGGAAACTTGACTGATATAACAGATATGACAAACAAGGCATGAATACATGTCAAGGTATCCATATCTCGTACTCAATTGCTTCACTGTCAGCGCTTGCTAATTATTCCACTATTGTTTGCAGCTTTTATTTTCTTTATGTTTTATAGTCATTGTAACTACAAGTGAAACTGAGTTACTGTCCTTCCAATTTCCAGGTTTTCCTAATAGTGATTGAGCAATGCACTGACTGACTGGACTGACTGGACTGACAGGGACTGTTGACACCATCAGCTTAGGTGTAAGGGTCCATTTTGGTACATGTGCAGTTGGCGTTCCTCACTGCCACATATATATCTGCCCACTGTGCCATAAATGCAAAACACACTTGTCCACCTACCATGTCTACTGTTATACTGCCCATTCCACTGCCCCTGCCTCTGTCAGATACACCTAGCATACTATGGGCATGTGAATATTGAGCTATCCGGTACTGCTGAACATTGGCTGATATAGATCAGGGGGTGGTATTACCACAGGGTTTATGTGCCCCAAGTGCATTTATTTTGGTATTCTGAGTGCCACACATCTTTATATTTGCCACCCAATGTTGCCCCATGATTATAACCTCCTTCAGAACCTGCACTTTGATTTAATCAGAGGGGTTGTTTCTACCTATCTTTAATACCCATTGGACTTCCACTGTTTGCCAGTCATTCACTGTGCCACTGTTTTACACTTGGGTGACTGATTACCCACCATCAAGTAGCTCTATAATGCATGCATGTCAGAGCTGTATATAGCTTTTGTTTTGCCATTGCAAGCATCTTACTCCTGAGGCTTTATTGTAATTATTGTAGCCCAACTTGCTGACAGTTTCTTTTGATTTTTTTCTCTTTACTGATATCATCTTCATTATTTTTTTATGCACCTTTTTTTCATTTTCTTTCTCTCCATTTTTATGTCCACATTTTATGCACGTGTGTAACTGGTTGTTGTGCATCAGTGGCCACAACTTCATGTACCTTCCTCACCATCACCTGCTAGGTCTCCAATGGTCTCCAGGCCTGCCTCTTGGCAGTGTATGAAGCTCATCAAGGTTGGGGTGATCTGAAGGGCTCATTGTTGCTTTGTCTTGCTGTTTTTCTTGTAGGGGGTGTAGATTCCCCCACTGGTGAGCTGGGTGCCAGCAGTAACTGGGTCCCACCATGAGGGCATTCATATAGGTGACTGACTTCTTGCTGGATACAGCTCAGTGCAGCTTGACAGTCAGTACTCACTTCAATCTGTCCCAACATCATAGTGTTCCCTTTCCTCTTGTGTCATTTCCCTACTTGTTTGTGTCCAGTCCCCTCCATCATCAAATGGCCTCCCTCTGTCTGTGTCAGCATTTCCCCTTTCAGTCTTTGATAGTCTTCTGTATTGGTTTGTGTTCCCCTGCTGCCATCTCTATAACCTGTTACCAGTCTGCACCTTCTCCATGTAATCTTTCTCAATTTCACAAAATAATGTACCCTTTCTGTCTTTCCCAACAGCACTTTTCAATTCTTCTTGCCTTTTCTGTGTGTTCCTCTGTTCACTCTACCCCTTTCATATTGTTCTATTCACCAATTTCCTTCCCATTTACATTATAAACATAGTAGCAATTTTGCTGTTTAGTTCTTGCTCTGGGATCTCAACTGTGACTGAGGTGGCATGTCATGGTGTGTGTAGGTGCTCAGTGTCAACTGCATGTACATAACTGGGTCCATATGGCCACATGAGGGCAATGTAGAAGAAGAATACCCAGATAGTTCCAGTAGTAGTAAGAGCAATGGGTCTTATAAAAAAGAATTTACAATCGTACTCAGATATGTTACTGATATATGTAACTCTGTACGAATTGCAGGAGGAGTCATTACTGAGCACATTGCGGGTGCTGCGAAGTGCACTTCTGGCTAACATCAAAGAGTGAAACATTAATTTCATGAACTTTAATCATACTTTGACTTAGGAATGGAGTCCATTCTTGTCATGGTATGAGACACCCAAAAGATTTGGAGAAATTAAAAAAGGAAAAAAACATGACGTAACACAGCATTGCCCACAACTCATTCTCTTTTAACAGATTCATAGATTAGAACAAGGATAACTGTCCTTGGGGGTCATTTTAAGCCTAGCCAATTACCCCATGTGGTGATCAAACCTTGTGTTTGTAAGATAAGCACCTTAACCATTACACCAACAACCTGCTTGACAGGGATGTGCATACTTATGTCATCCTTGCCATATGACATCACTCCTACTGACTACGTAATCACTGTCAGGCTGCATTGTGCAGCTTTGATTGCACTATGTTTTGTTACCCAGCCACATTACCAGTTTATCTGAACCCCGGCTCTTATTACTTTCAGGATGTTATAGTCATTGAGCTGTAGTTTTGACTTTTTTCTGCTTTCATTTTTTGATTCATCACCATATTTTTGTCATCTAATTATGTACATTTGTTAGACTTGTCAAGCATCATATCTTACTGAGATATTCTTAGTTAGCAAAAGATAAATAATGCAGTTTTGCAGTTCTGTTTTGACTTCAGATTAAAATGTCATCACCAGTGTATTTTTAGTTCAGCGCATAATAAATATTTAAGGCAATACTGAATTTACTAACAGAAATACAGACTAATTATAAACTTTTCAAATTTTCTTCTGCATTGATGTCCTTGGTGAA
Source organism: Protopterus annectens (assembly GCF_019279795.1). Taxonomy (NCBI): domain Eukaryota; kingdom Metazoa; phylum Chordata; order Ceratodontiformes; family Protopteridae; genus Protopterus; species Protopterus annectens. The sequence goes on from NC_056735.1 coordinate 1,235,310,387, forward strand.
ATATGAATATTTCTGTTTTATGGAATGCATTTTGCAAAACAAATTGATGGAACAATGTATTTACAAGAATTCAAAAGTAAAGTGTGCTTTTTTTCATAAGCTTCATGCTTATAAAATAGTTATTTTATTTTTATATTCTTTACAATGCTCCACAACAACACTTGCAACATATAATATACTCTTTAAGCCTTTCAACAGCCTGGCTCCTCTGGCCTGCCAAAATCAGATGAGTAGTTTTCAATATATGCCAACAATTTAATTTCACCTGAATTTCATCATAGCAGCTTTTTTGCATGAGGAATTTATGTGGTGCAGGGTTAGCATAGTGCTGGGACTGAGAATGACACAGAACTGAGGCGGGCTGCAAACCAAATATGTTGTCGTGGATACTGGCCCTGCCCCACACAAATTCCCCATGCAAATCCTAGCACACAACACACAAACAAAGTGGTAGTATACTCCATTCTTAGGCAGAGTGTCACTAATATGCTTCCTTTTATAGCAACTAGCACCTGACAGGGAAATGAACTGATAATACAGGAGATTAGATAAATTGCTACATGTTTTGCAGCAAGGAGGTATGCTTGCAGACATCAGCAGTGGCTTCTCCTTGAACAGCTTTTTGTCCAGGGGGATATTTATAGGTACTGACTGGACAGAGATCAATTCTTGATTACATAAGACCTGTTAGCAGTACCAGAATCCATGCAACTAAAAGGGTGTCCTATTGCTCAGTATGATGTAATCTGGCACATTCCATTGTCGTATGCACAACACAGTAGGAGGTCCCAGACTGCAGTCTCATGCATCTTAAACAGTCTCTGCCTCTCATATGCCATGATACTGGGAACTATATAAGGTTTTCACAGACAGCAGTCATTCATGGAACTGTTGTATGTTGTTGACAACCCCACTGTGTTATAGGTTCCCCTACTTTAAAATGATGGTATACAGAACAGTTTTATATGGAAGAGCAGTGTGTTACAGAATTGATTTCTTACATGAAACTGTTCTAAAAGGTACCTTATAAAAGACTACTCAGCATAACACTAATAATGTGTAGAGGCGAAAGCAAGGATATAGAAACATCAATGAAGAAAACGTCTGTTTATGTGCTACAGGGGATAGCAGGTGTTTCCTGGAGCCCTTGCTCATGGCATTTCTACACTATTCTCACTCACCTGCGCATAAAGCCTGTACACAGACTGAGCAGGAATGCAACTGAACAAGTGGCTTGGTTGCTGAAGTCACAGTAGAGGGTTGTCAACATATTCATGGGCACTCTGCTCTGCACACCTGAAACAAAATCTCAGTATTATTCTGTACAATGCAATAACAAGCAAGCATAGTGACCTTCTGGTCTGGGGTTTCACAATCCTATCCAAAGAATCCATGACACGTGAACAAGTGCAGATGTAGGACTCAAGAACATTGGTACAGAAGAGGTAGGTGATCACAGTTATGCCCAAGCATCAGCAATAAGACAATGCCTTTTTTAAAGCTATGTAACATGGCATGATAAATGTACACATAGTTCACAGAGAAATATGATGTCTGCTATTGTACAGATGCTGTGATAAGCATGTCCTCCATAACTGTTGAATCTGGCAACACCACTACTGCCTATAAGCCCTTGAGTCATATATCAACACCATATTTATCACAATACTGCTAGGACTGAAAATGCTCAAAGGCATGTGCATTGCCCCTTGGATTGCAATTACCATGTCCATACCAACCCAGAGCATGCTGACCTATGCATGTTTTATTTTATTTATTTGTGCAAAACAGTTTTTTTGACATTCCAATCAAATTAAAATTCATTCAGTTCTAGTTCATGATAACCATTTGAAATCTCAATGTGCCACTATCCTAAGCCAACATTTATGTATTATCTTTCCATATGTATGCCTTTACATTGAGCACCTATTCATAGCCATTCTAATGTACAATAGTTAATGCAAATTTCTCTTCTGTCAAATATTAAACTGCTACCATAGAAATTTAGTAATGACTATTTTAACATAAAATATATTCATAGGTTCATAGGTTCATACTAGGCTATCTGCCCTAGGGCATTTATAAGCCTAGCCAGAGTGTGTTTGGCTTTCACCACCCATTTTAAATTAATTTTGCTATGCCCTTTTTCGAGGTTAGTATACTGTGCCTCTGTCTAACAGTGACACAGAAGTGATACCCGGGGTAAACCTACTATCTCCCATCCACTCATCAAGATTCCTCTTGAAGAGAGTCAATGAGGGACTCTGCCTAACCTGGACTGGGATTTTATTCCAGAGTGAAGGGAGCCTCTGGGTTATGAATCTGTCCCTCCAGCATGTCCTATTTATTTCAGTGCTGAGGTTCAAGTCTCTCGAGCGCATAGCTCGATGGGATTTGGATTTTCTGAGGTACAGCATGCCCATTATTTCCGGGTTGGACATGGCTTTATACGTCAGGCACAGACCGCCTCTGAGCAGGCGGTATGCCACTGAGTACAGCTGGAGTTTCTTTAACCGGGCAGCATATGGCATCTGTTTGAGCCCTTTGATCCTCTTGGTGAGGTACTTTTGGGGTCTTTCCAGTTGCTGCAGGTGTCTGGTAAGGTACATCCCAAAAGGGGCATTGTACTCAATTATGGGCCTGATGAGGGATGAGTAAAGAGGCACGATGACCTCCCCTGATCTAGATGTGAATCCCTTCATGATTAGGTGGGCTATATAAAATGTTTTTCTAACCACTTTGGCCACGTGGTTGTCAAATGAGAGATTGCTATCAACTTGGGTCCCCAGGTCCATAATTACTTCTTCCATACTTAATGGATTACCACCTATGTGGTAATTTGTGGGCACTTTGTTTTTGCCAAAGGGGATGACTATACACTTCTTGGTGTTTAGCTTGAGGCCATGGCTCTGGCACCAGTTATCTGTTTCTATGAGGCCCTTTTGGAGGATGCTTGTGTCGGCTGGAGAGTCGATTATAGCGCCCAGTTTGCAGTCATCTGCGAACTTGGTCAGCCACAGTCCTTCCGTGTTGGCCTGTACCTCCGAGAAATATATACCAAACAGGAGAGGTCCCAGGACTGAGCCTTGTGGGATGCCACTTGTAACTGGTTTGGAGTTTGACATGGCTCCAGCAATTCTAACCATGTGGATTCTGTCCTTGAGCCAGTTTGCAACCCATCTAGTGACATAGGGGTTTATATTTAAGCTGGTGAGCTTATCTATAATGCCAGAGTGGGGTATTGTATCGAAGGCTTTTGTGAGGTCCAGGTAGGCTGTGTGGACCACCTTCCCCTCATCAATGGCCTTGGTAACTGTTTCAAAGAAATCGACCAGGTTTAAGAGGCAGGATCTGCCCTTAACAAAGCCGAACTGGGTAGGATCCAGTGTCTGTAGGTCCCCAATATCTTTTTTTTTATGAGATCCATGATGATCCTTTCCATAGCTTTGCAGACCAAGCTAGTCAGGTTTATGGGGCAATAGTTTCCAGGATCCATTGAGGCACCACCTTTGTGGAGAGGGACCACTGTTGCTGTACGCCACTCTTTGGGTACATATCCTGTGGTAAGGCTGAGATTGAACAGTAGTTTTATGTTTGGGTTTAGCTCTTCTTGGAGTTCATGTAGGATGCAGCCTGGGACACCATCTGGTCCCATTGATGCTGTGTTTTTTGCTTTGGAGAGGGCGGCCCTTACCTGAGCATCTGAGATGTCAGGGGGGGCAGCACTCTGCTGGGATAGATATTTGCCCTTTTGGTGGGGAGGGGGGGGAGTTTGCACTGAACCTGTCAGCTAGGATGTTGGCAATGTCTGTGGGTTCGGTGTATTTTTTGTCATTTTGGACCAATTCTGAGCATATCTGGGAATTCCCACCCAGGTTCCTAACATAACTAAAGAAAGCCTTGTGATTATCCTTAGTGTCCTGTGCAATTTTGCTCTCAAAGCTGGCCTTAGACGATTTTATGAGTGCTCGTAGTTTTTTGCTAACACTGATCAGAGATGCCTTCCCTTTTTAGGATTTTGCTCTATCATGTAGTAGCTTCCTCCTTCTATTGTATAGTTTGTTTATGGCTGAGGTCCACTAGACAGGACGTCTGCCTTTGGAGGATTGGGTCTTGGTTTTATTTGGGATTGCATGATCCATGCATTCCTGAAGGTGTTCATAGAATGTGTTTATAAAGGATTCTGCGGTCTGGGCCATATTTTCCACAGGCCCGGGGGCTTTGAAGGATTCCACCTCGGTTTTGAGGGGTGTGAAATTTGCTTTAGAAAAGTTTTTCACTATGGTTTTCTGGGCAGGGGGTGGGGTCGGAATGTGAATATCCAGTGAGATTAGTTTATGGTCTGATCTTACCAGTGAGGGATACACTTCTGGTCTGGAGCATAGAGTCCCCATGTTGGTGACGATCAGATCCAGTATGTTTTCCCCTCTTGTGGGAGTGGTAACAAGTTGTTCCATAGCGTTTGAGTTTATAAATTCTAGGAACCTTTGAGCTAGGGTGTTGGAGCTAGAGTAATGCTCCCAGTCTATGTTTGGGTAGTTGAAGTCACCCAATATAATGGTGTTTGGAGAGACCTTCATATTTTCCAGTGCTCTCAGGAAGGCCGAGTGGGGTTCCTGGGTTTGGGAGGGTGGTCTGTAGCAGGCTATAAATTGGAAGGCAGTTTTACCCACTGTTAGTTGCACATGGATAGTCTCTGATGCCTCGTGCTGTGCCACCAACCTGGAGGTGTGGGTATCTTTGACGAATATTGATACTCCCCCTCCTTTTCTGGTTTGGTCCAAGTTTTGGGGCTGAAAAGCATGATATGAGGTATAACCTGGCAGTGCTGGGATGCTCTCGGGAGCCTTGAACCAGGTTTCTGTTACTGCACAGATATCGATGTTCTCCATGCTAAGGAGAGTTTCGAGTGCATGCATCTTGAGGTTTAGACTTCTGGCGTTGAGTAGCATTACTCTTAGTTTCTTATCCCTTGTGATACCTATGGAGGTGGGTTTGTCTTTTGAGCCTTGCCTAAAAAAGGCACTATGGGGGTAGCAAGAACCTTTGCCAATATCCAAAAGCCCAGGGGTGACAGGTGCAAGCCATCCCTAGCGAAACATCGTGGCTTGTCGAGCATGTCATCCTAGGCTGAGAGGCACTGGATCCCCTTTGAATGACACCAATACTTAAGCCAATTGTTGAAATTGATCATCTTGTCTTCATATTGTGGCATCATTCTTGGTGAGGGTAAGATGCTACTCAAGGTCAGGGTCATACCGGCCTGGGCCACATGCTCAGTCTCTTTTCATGTAGTCCAGGGAGGTACGTCTCAGGTCATTCACACCAGCATGGACAATGACGGAGTCATATTTGTACTTGCCTTGGAGTGACCTGAGTGCTTGTGTTATGTGGCGAATCCTAGCGCCCGGCAGGCAGCTCACCGTGACCTTCTCCTTGTTCAGCCTGGTGAGTGGGACGTCAGTGTGCCTGATGATAGAGTCACCTATTACAAGTGTATCAGGTGTATTTTTTAGCCTTAAGGGCTGTGACTGTTCAGCACACTGGCTTTGTGAGCTATGTGTTGCACGTGTTTTGTTTTGGGGTAGCAGTTGCTTGGGTGTCTGCTTTGGAGGTCTCTGCTGCTTAGGCAGATTTTTATTTAGAGCCTCCGAGTATGTTTTTGTGTGTTTATGTACACAAATTGACTGTAACACTGTAGAAGGTGGAAATCCTTTGTGCCAACACACAAAGTAAATTTATTTCAGTAGGTAGAATGACCATTCGTAAAAAAGACTCCAATAATGTACAATCCACGTATTGTCCATATAAAAAACCTTTTAGATACTCACAGGCAAGATGAAATTCAAGTGAAAAATGTATATAAATAACCAGACCTGGGTTCCAGTTGGAAAAATGATGAAAATGTGTCCGTTTGGTCGTATGTGCACTCCAATAAATTCCTGTACAAAGTGCCGGTTCTGATGAAAGTGTGTTCGCTGATCCAATCCTATAAGCGTGAACACACAAGAGCTAGCGAGAATGGTAAATGCAAAAAATGTGTACCAAGCGATGGGAAAAGGTTCCCGTGGCAGAATGCAGTAAATATCCACTTAGTCCGGTGCAAACAAATTGTCCGCCCAGAGCTGTAGACTGTAGGCAGACAACAAAGATGTAAAAAGTAGTTTGGTTTGCTGTCATGGTAGGTCTATGTGAGACTGGAATTGTAGTGAGTGTGATTTCCTTCTCCTCCTGACAGCTTTCGCCAGTACTGAGTTGAGAGAGCTTAGCCTCCAGTATGGCTATATGGTTGCATCTCTCACATGTGTTGGAATTTGTTGGGTGGAGGAGAGGGTTGTCTGTGTACATGAGGCAGTTATAACATTGCCTCAAGATTCCCAGATTCACCAGCTGGACCGGAGAGGAGATTGACAACTGACCTTTGGACATGCTAAAATAGTATTGGGAATTCCTTTATAATTGAAAAAAAAGGGCCAATGGGGAGCAAGATACTCAAGGGGAGTTTGTGAGGGTGTAGTGCTTTTAATTTTTTAGTGCTGACTTATATAATTGCTTTAGTGAGCAAGTGCCAGGTAACTTAAATGCAATGTGTTACAGGTAACTTAAACGCAAAAATGACAAACAGTAACTTTCTTTCAAGTGAAACAAGAAAATAAGTACAGTAAGCAATGCAGATGTTACTAGGGATCCACAGAAGCACTGAAAAGCCACGTTTTAGGTGGAATTAGCATTTCAGGGAAATAATAAGCAAACAAGCATATAAACAAAGCTAGATTCAGCAGGCCTGGATCTAGTCTATGCTACAGCAAACAAGGTGTACCAATTTAGTAAGAAACAGCTCAAATATGCAGGCACTATAAGCCTTTAACCAGAAATTCCCAGCTCAGAAGGGCAGAGTACAGCCTCTCCTCCCACAAGAGTGCAGACCATGAACTTTCTTAATGTAAAATAACTGGCCTGAAGCCCAAGTTCTTAAACCAGAACTAATACACTTTTAGAATAACAGACACTGAGCCCTCATTCAGCAGTTCCCAACTTAGAAGGATGTAAGCTACCTGTTCTGCCACCACAGTGCAGGCCACAAACCTTCCTAATGTAAAACAACTGGTCTGAGCCCAAGTGCTTAATCCAAAAGACTTAGAATGATAGCTACACTTTAATCAAGTTACTACCAAGCAGTAATGAATACTATTGAATACTTTAAAGAATGCCTGGATTAGTCCTCAAGTTATACAAACGAAGCTAGATTCAGCAGGCCTGGATCTAGTCTATGCTACAGCAAACAAGGTGTACCAATTTAGTAAGAAGCAGTTCAAATATGTAGGCACTATAAGCCTTTAACCAGAAATTCCCAGCTCAGAAGGGCAGAGTCCAGCCTCTCCTCCCACAAAAGTGCAGACCACGAACCCTCTTAATGTAAAATAACTGGCCTGAAGCCCAAGTGCTTAAACCAGAATTAATACACTTTTAGAATAACAAACACTGAGCCCTCAATCAGCAGTTCCCAACTTAGAAGGATGTAAGCTACCTGTCCTGCCACCTGTCCTGTTAAACATCATTAGTTAACTAATCTCCCAGAAAAAAAGAAAGAAAGAAAGGGAAAAACAGGAAATAACAGTAAGATAACAACAGGAGCAAGATCCTGAAGGCATAGCTCTCAATCTCTTAGATCAAGATATCTAGACAAAGTCATGAGTGATGGGGGGATAGGGACAAATGTTAAATATCACTCTTACAAACTAGAAGGTTGATTGAATAACAGGTTTTTCATTAGACTGAATTTTCTGAAGGGTATGAAGTCTGAATCTCAAATATCTTGTCATTATTTTCTGAACTTTATTCCTCAATGACTTGCCAAGGATTTGCCGGAAAATCACAAATTTATGAGTAACAAGCTAAAATATGAGGCAAAAATCTGGACATTCTGCAAAATTCTGTACAGTTGAGAGGTATGCGGAAGGTAAAACCCTTACACCCATCTCTTTTCACTAAGAAGCAAAAAGCTCAGTACAGCACCGAAAACATCCTAAGATTCTCACTGCTGATGTAAATTGCCTACTGTATGTAGGTCAATTTCAGTGACAGTGAGAAAATCCAATCAGACATAGCTATGGCTACAATGAGAAAGCCCTCATTATTGTCTCATTAGCATATCTCTAAGTTGCCCTTGTTTAACACTAGTGCCGTCAGACCTGCCAGCAGTAATGTTTTCCCAGGAGGTTCATGTACTGTGTTGGCAAAGGCATCCCGTCTAAATTTACATCACACACACACGCACACACACGTGCACACATGTGCACACACACGCACACACACACACACACACACACACACACACACACACACACACACATACACACACACACACACACACACACACACGCACACGCAAGCATACTTGCACAGACACTTGTCTATCTTCATTCTTGACCCTATACACAAGCATGCACCTGTCCACAAATATACACAAACTAACAACCCCCACCCCATATCTTCACTGAAATTACCTGTACTGCAAATGCCTCATAAAGCTAAATGGGTAACTTCTGTCTTTTGATGGCATTCTCTTTTTCCAACAACAGTATTAATTTACTAGCGGAGGAGTGAAGTTTAAGGGAAGGCAGGAACTGAACAATTTATGTAATGTTGGATTGATGATAATTGTGCCGAAGAATATTTGTGGTGTTTAATACTTGTAACTTAGAACACATTAATAAGATTTATTTTATTTTATATAAATGCATGTTTGCCTTTGTCATAAGTGATACTTCAATAACAGTCTTAAAATATCAGACAGTGGCAATTTACACAACTGAGCAATACTCTGAAAACTCTGAATTACTCAGCATTCTAAACTGAGAGCTGATGGCATTTCTGGGGGGAGCATATGGGTAATTAGTCTCTACGACTAATTATTTCCCCTTTAAACTACAGTAGGGCTGGGAGCCTTCTCCCAAGACCTACCTATCCTCATATGTAATATATTTATAATGTGTTATTTTCTTTCTTTTGTAAACATGTTTTGTACTATGTTTCCATATTCTAGACTGTTTTTAGCTACTTTTTTCTGTATTAATGTTTGGAGCTTTTCTCCCCAGACCTCCATTGAAAATGGACCTGTGTCCAGTCGGACTTTCCCAGTTAACAAATGTAAAATAAAATAAATAAAAATAAATAAATTTTTGTCCTATGGTGCTCGGACT